>NC_091441.1:45616522-45662271 GCF_964237555.1 Oryctolagus cuniculus | reverse complement strand
GTGCCTGTTCAAGTCCCAGCTGCTCCACTTCTGATTCAGCCTCCTGCTAATGTGCCTGGAAGGCAGTAGATGATGGACTAAGTGCAAAGGTCCCTGACACCCATGTGGGATACACAGATGGAATTCCTGGCACCTAACTTTGGCATGGCCAAAGTTGCAGCCATCTGGGGAGAGAACCAGTGGATGGAAGATTTCTTGCTCCTTCTCTCTATCTCGTTCTCTCTCATGCTCTGCCCTTCAAATAAATAAATCTTCTTTTAAAAAGCTGTTTCCTGAATCAAGGTTATTATTGTCTGCTTCATCTCAGCCTCTTCTCTTACGGAATCTTTTTTTCGAAGTCCTCCTCCTCCTCCATATATTTATTTTTGTATGTGCCCATGCCCATGCACACACATACACACACACATCCTGGACTTTCTCCCTTTACTAATTTTTGCATCACACATATTAACATGGCTGTCGAATTCTCAGCTCTACAAGAGATAATAAACCATAATCTCTGTTTTTCTGGTTTAATTTCTTAAAATAGATAAGGTGATTAGCTGGTTTAAATGCCTATCCTTGCTTCAATATCCATGGTCAGTGACAGTCACATACCATTGGATGTTCTATGGGAGAGGCAAGCAATGAGCCCTGTGTAAAATTTCCCCTTATTGTCACCATCACTTCATCACCCTCCTTTCATCTGATTAATTCCTCCTTAAAATATTTATTTATGTATCTTATTTGAAAGGTACAGTCAGGGGAACAGGAAGAGAGAGGGAGACCTAAAGAGAGAGAGAGGTCTTCCATCTGTTGGTTGACACTCCAAATACCTTTAACAGCCAGGGATAGATCAGGCTGAAGCCAGGAGCCTGTAAATACATCTTGGTCTCCCACATGGGTATCAAGGACCCAAGGACTTGGGCCATCATCCATTTCTTTTCCACATGCATTAACAGAAAGCTGGACTGGAAGCAGAGTAGTTGGGATTGGAACTGGCACGCTAATATGGAATGCCAGCTTCCAAAGTGGTGGCTTAACCCACTTGGCTACAATGTCATCTCTTCACCTGATGAATTCTTTTTTTAATATTTATTTATTTATTTGAAAAGCAGAGTTACAGAGAGGCAGGGAGAGAGGTCTTCCATCTACTGGTTCACTCCCCAAATGGCTACAAAGGCTAGAGCTGTGCTGATCCAAAGCCAGGAGCCAGAAACTTCTTCTAGGTCTCCCACGTGGCTGCAGGGGCCCAAGAACTTGGGCCATTCTCCGCTAATTTCCCAGGCACATTAGCAGGGAGCTGGATTAGAAGTGAAGCAGCTGGAACTTGAACCAGCATCCATATGGAATGCCAACACTGCAAGCAGCAACTTTACCCACTACACCACAGTGCCAGCCCCCTGATTAATTCCTATTCATTTATTTGAAAGGCAGAGAGAGAGAGAGACAGAAAAGCAGACAGAGAGAGAGAGAGAGAGAGAGAGAGAGAAATCTTCCAGCCACAACAGCACAACAGCTGGGGCCAGGCCAGGCCGAAGCCAGGCACTGGGAACTGCAGCCAGGTCTCTCATGTGGGTGGCAGGGACCAGGGACCCGACTATCTGAATCATTACCTGCTGCCTCATAGGTAGATGGCTGGGACTCAAGTAATTGGGCCATCACTTGCTGCTTCTCAGGCACATTACCAGGAAGCTGGATCAGGAGCCGAGCAGCTAAGACTTGAACCAGTCCATCCAAAATGGAATATGGGCTTAACCTGCTGTATCACAACACCCACGTGCACCTGATCAATTCTTATCCTTTCAAACTTTAGCTCAAGTGTCACCTTCTCTTGAGATAGATTTTCCTGACCTCGTACCTAAACTGTCAGTGGCTCTTTAATGCTTTACCTTTGGAAAGCAATTTGGTGCCATGTATCGAGAGCTCTGAAATTGTTCATCATCATACTTCTGTTGATTCCACTGCAGAGGCTCTATTTCATCCAACAACATTTATTTCAGGTTCTGCTCTAAACCCTGTGGTTTTGAACAAGGCCACCTCAGATCTGCCATAATGGGGTTAGGACTCTTAGCAGGTGGGCTGCTCTCCATGGTTCTGAACTATATTTGGCCATGAAGAAGACACATGCCTCGTTCATGAATTTTCATGGAGTTAGGAAGCAAAGAAAAGAGAGTTAAAAAAGAGAAGTGAAGAAGGCAAAAGAAAAAGTATAATTACAGGTATAGACACTCATAGATATGGATAGAAAAGCAAAATTGATAAGGCGGGTATTGTGGCACAGTGAGTCAAGCCACCTCATAAACTCTGGCAACCTATATCGGTACCGGTTCAAGTCCCAGTTGCTTCATTTCTGATCCAGCTCTCTATTAATGTGCCTGGGAAAGCAGAGGAAGCAGAAGAAGATGGTCCAAGTTCTTGGCCTCTGCAGTCAACTGGGGAATGGCCTAATGGGTGCAGCTCACTTGCTCACTCACTCTCTCCCCCTGTATCTCTCTCTCTCCCCTGTATCTCTTTGTAACTCTGCCTTTCAAGTAAATAAATCTTTTTTTAAATTAAAATTGATTTTGAGATAATTTTCAAATAGTTTCAACAAATAACAAACAAACAAAAGGAACAGTTGAAGAAAAATAACTGCATACCAAGCAATGCAAATCTGTGCAAGATTTAAAATGAATAATTAAGTTTAATCATGAGAATAACAGAATATTTAGAAATATATTAACTGGGGGCTAGTGCCGTGGCTCACTTGGTTAATCCTCCACCTGTGGCGCTGCATCCCATATGGCCACCAGGCTCTAGTCCCAGTTGCTCCTCTTCCAGTCCAGCTCTCTGCTGTGGCCCAGGAGGGCAGTGGAGGATGGCCCAAATCCTTGGGCCCCTGCACCCGCATGGGAGACCAGGAAGAACATCTGGCTCCTGGCTTTGGATCGGCGCAGTGCCGGCTGTGGCGGCCATTTGGGGAGTGAACCAACAGAAGGAAGACCTTTCTCTCTGTCTCTCTCTCTCTGTCTATAGCTCTACCTGTCAAATAAATTTTTAAAAAAGGACCTAGATGAGAACAATGAATTATTTAAAAAAAAGAAATATATTAACTGAAGGGCCATCATAATGATTGCTAGTTATCTTTAATATCTATGTTTAAAATTTTCTGAGAAACTAAGGTGATGATTTATGTCTCAACCATATATAATTGTACTAGTACATTTTATCTGAATAAGAAATTTCTCATATTTTGTTGGTTTTCTTCCCAAAAATATTGATAGGATTCCTATTTTCTGAACTTAATGTCCAGAACAAGCTGGAGAGATCTTAAATGACATTTTTTGTATTTATTTATTTGAAAAGCAGAGTTACAGAGAAAAACAGAGGGAGAGACAGAGCTGAGAGAGATCTTCCATCCACTGGTTCACTCTCCAAATGGCCACAAAGGCCAGAGCTTCTGGCTCAAAGCCAATAGCCAGGAGCTTCTTCCGGGTCTCCTATGTTAGTGCAGGGGCTTAAGCACTTCGGCCATCTTCTACTGTTTTCTCAGGCCATAGTAGAGAGCTGGATCAGAAGTGAAGCAGCCGGGACTTGAACAGCACCCATATGGGATGCTGGCACTGCAGGCGGTGCATTTAACCTGCTGTGCCACAGCGCCAGCCCCCAAGCTCCTTTAAGAAAACCATTTCTTCTGTGGTGCGCTCTGCCTGCCTTCTTGTCTCCCATCCCTCCCTTTGGTTGTGACTTTCACAGAATAGAGAAAACGTTCTGCTGTGGGGCCTGTCGCACAGGAGGAGCTTTACCTCACTCCCGGATTCCAGCCGCCTGGCTTTCTGGGGGACGCTGATGGCAGAGCCTGATTTTCTCCCAACTAATCAATGAAATCCTTTTTCTGTTTCATTACCACACTTGCTTTCTAGCTCAGGCCAGTTTCCCAGCTAGGCTAAGCCACATTACTAGACGGACCCCTAGGTTTTCTGGCCCTTCTCACCGTTCCTGCTCTGACTCCTATCACCACCACTCCAGCGCTCTGGTGTAGGATGCTGGCCTAGCAGAGAATGGCTTACCTGCTGCATCACAGCACAAGCTCCCTCTGTCTTCTACTTAATATGAGACTTCAAAGCTATTCTAGGGGCATGGAAGGGGGCAGGATTTTTCCTCTACTCTTGGAGGAATCACTGGAATGAACTGTGAATAGATTAATAGGAGGAAGGGCAAATAAGTGTATTGACCTTGCAAGGGATAGCTTATACTTTTGTTTGCATTCTGTTCAGAATATTTTCTGATTTCCTTTATGATTTCTTATTTTTCATAGGATTTATTCATTTATTTGAAAGGCAGAGTTACAGATAGAGAGAGGAAAAGACAGAGAGAGAGATCCTCTATCTGCTAGTTCACTTCCCAGATGGCAACAGCAACAACAGGCTGTGTCAGGCACAGCCAAGAGCTTCTTCCGGGTCTCCCACATTGGTGGCAGAGTCCCAAGCACCTGAGCCATCTTCCAGTGCTTTTCCAGGCCATTAGCAGGGAACTGGCCCCCAAAATTGGAATTTTTAAAGAAAATGGGAATTTTATGTAGTAGAATGGGGGAAAATGAGGAAGCAAGCCTGACCAGCAATTACACATCTAAAGTATTGTTCTTGTTCAATAGCTTTGTTAGGTGGGTTCCAGCCCTCTCTCTGGGGTCAGTTTAGGAGAATCTCCCCCATCCTATATACCTAGGGGTGGATAAAAATTCTGGTCTGATTACAGACTGTGCTTTGGCCCCTCCTACACACACAGGCTAATGACTACCTTGTTACCTAACATTATGAACTATATATTTGTGTTCTCACAAAATTTCATAAGTTGAAATCAACCCTTGAGTGCAGCTGGACTTGGACTGAACTTGGGGCTTCCACCAAGGGCTGAAAGAGGGGCTCTATACATTGCAATGAATGCAGACGCTCGGTAAGGTCCCAGCCTCCCAGACTCTCTCCTTTACCTTAGTTTCCTCACCTGCTTTTATGACTACAAGGCCATTAGTTGCTAAAACTAACTCACTGAACTGAGGGAGTAATCACCAGGAGGTCATTTGTTAATAACATCTTAATGTTCCATCTTATCTAGAGGGGTTTCTTTTGCAGGCCTGGAGCAAGAGGAAACCACCACCTGTATGTAGCCCTCAAGAAAAATTCTCTAAAGTACACAACACTTTTGGCCCATAGAAGGAGGGCCATGAGCCCTGCAAACCAACCAGGAACCCGGCCCCATCTGAACATGTGCCTCTCAGCCCCAACTTCAGTCTATAAAAATACCCCTAACCTGTTGGGGGAGCCCAGGAAATAAGTGATCACTGCCCAACTCCATGCTTGGTACTTTGCAATCTATGCCTCTTTTCTTTCACTGCCCAGGTTTTAGTGATTGGCTTTCTGCCTATCAGGCAAGTGGACCCAGTTCTGGGAGCTCTATAGTAAATTCCTCCAACCAGTTTCGGGGGATTCTCTATATCATAATTAAGGTTGATCATGCAGTTGTGGTTCTGGATGGGACACCAGAGACTCACTTGCTGTCTCTCCAGGAATACATACACCCAAGCAAGGCCTTGTGTGAACACTGCAAGCAGCTATCTACAAGCCAGGAAGAGAGCACTCACTGTTACAGAACACCCCCAAAACTCAGTCTGCTCACCCAACACACAGCAAACCAAGGAAGTAGGTATTTATTTCAAAGTGCAGAGCAAGGAGCCAGGCAGGTATTGCTTGAATCCTAGGATCCCTGCGCGCTTAGGGATACTTGTAGATTGATGCTGGAGTTGAGAGGTGCGTTTTCAGCTTCTGTCCATGTTCCTTGTTGATCTGTAATGCTTGTAACCTTCCTTTCACTCAACAGTGATATTACGTTCTGGGAATTTTGATAATGGCAAAGCAGACTTCAGTCAATCAGGTGGTTGCTACTTTTTGCTCAAAGCCTAGAAACGAAAAGCTCAAGACAAGACCAAACATCAAGATGTTGTCTATAGAGGAGATAAATGACCCCATGGGTCTTTTGATCAGGAATCAACCAAACATCAAGATACTGTCTATAGAGAAGATAAATGACCCTTTGGGTCTTTTGATCAGGAACCATGGAGGGCCTGCTACACCATTTCCTCAGTGAGTTGATTTTAGTACAAGATTTATTTGCAATAACAAAGACAGGGCAAGGACATTTTAAGCTAAGAGAGGGAGGCAGGGAGACCATGCAAGACTAGGACATGAATGTATTTAGCATTTGCATCCAAGGCACTGTATAGGGCTCCATTTCTTCACCAGAAAGCAACCCTGTTGGCACTTGGTCTTGGACTTCCTAGGCTCCAGAACTATGAGAAAATAAAGTTTTGTTGTTTAAGTCACACAATCCATTTTGTTATAGTGTCCTGAGCAACCCAAAATACCAAAGTATCCTATTTTTTATTTCCAATTTAATAGTGTTGCAGTCAGATAAAATTTTCTTAATTATTATTCTTAATTCATTATCCTTTTTAAAAAAGATTTATTTATTTTATTTGAAAGGCAGAGTTATAGAGAGAGAGAAAAGGAGAAACAGACAAGACAGAAAGACAGAGATCTTCCATCCACTGATTCACTCCCCAGGTGGCTGCAACAGCCATGGCTGAGCCAGGTTGAAGCCTGGAGCAAGGAGCCTCATCTTGGTCTCCCATTTAAGTGGCAGGGGCCCAAGAATTTGGGCCATTCTCTGCTGCCCTCCCAAGCACATTAGTATGGAATTGGATCAGAAGTGGAGCAGCTTGGACTCGAACCAGTGCCCATATGGGATGCCAGAGTCACAGGTGGCGGCTTTACCCATTATGCCACACAGAATTCATTCTGTGTGAATAATTCTGTGTTAAGAGTGTTTAAATCCAATTTAAAATTGATCGCATTAAAAAAATAATAATGGGAATAAGAGAGGGACATTTGTACAGTTCAGCACGCATTTCCATGGACTTACCCCTAAGGGTAAAGCTAAAAACTTGCCATGGGACTTAAAATCCCATTAAGCTAGGTGGTACTAATGCCATCTTTCTAGTTAAAGTGATGATTTCTAACTGTGTAACTGATCATATAGATAGGAATAAGTGTCAAAGGGATCATATAAATAAGATCAAGTGTCTGCTAATAACAATAGATAGAATTAAAAAGGAGAGAATGATCCAACATGGGAAACAGGCCACACAGCAGACTCATAGAATGACAAATGCCCTAAACAGCACTCAGGCCTCAAAATCAGCCCTTAAGGCATTCTGGTATGGCTAAAAAGCCCATGAGAGCATTTCAGGCATGGAAAGCCAAGACACTGTGGCAAAAAAATTACCTACATGAAGGATCTCTGTGAGATCCCAGTGGTAAGAAGGGGCCATCAAAGAAGGAGGTATCTTTCTCTGAAGGGAGGAGAGAACTTCCACTTTGATTATGGCCCTGTCTAAATAATGATGGAGTTTGTGAACTTAAAAGGCTTCCATAGCCTTGGCAGCTCATGACAAGAGCCTTGGGTGATCACTGACATCATAAATAAGAGTGTCAATTGTTAAATCAACAACGGGAGTCACTGTGCACTAATTCCCCATGTAGGACCGCTGTCCTTAATGTGTTGTACTATGAGAATTAACGGTAAAACTTGTCTTCACACAGTACTTTATCCCTTGTGTGTTTGTGTGGGTGCAAACTGTTGAAATCTTTACTTAGTATATAAAGATAATTAAAAATGAATCTTAATGAAGAATGGGATGGAAGAGGGAGTAGGAGGTGGGATGGGAGTTGGAAAGGGAGGGCCGGTATGGGGGGAAGAATCGCTATAATCCAAAAGTTGTACTTTGGAAATTTATATTTATTAAATAAAAGCTTTCTAAAAATAAAAAAAAAGAAGCAGAGGTGAGATTATATCTCAAACCCTCTGCCGTGGGATGTGGGCATCCTGAGCATCTGCTTAATCCACTGTACCATAACACATCTTTCTACATTTACATTTCCATGCACTTTGGAAAATCAAGTCCATCTTGTTTCTGAGCCTTTTTCCTTTCTTAGATAAACATTTAGTAATCAGTGTACTAGCCTTGTTTTCTGCTGACTGGCAACAGTGACACTGCAAATTTCAGTTTTGGCTGCTAGCAGTTTAAGGGAAAAATCTTAATAATAGTAATATTCCTAAAACATAAAGATTTAAATTGAAGTTATGCTATATCATGAAATGATAAAATCAGGGCTATTATTTTTTAGTAGAATGCCTTATTGCACTTCCTACTGTTTACTTAATGTATTTATGTTTTAATTTATTTAAGAGGCAGTGACAGCAAGTTCCCCTCTGCTGGTTCACTCCCCAAATGCCCCTAATAACTGCACCTGAGGCTGGGACAGAGCCAGGATCAGGAAACTCAATCCTAGTCTCCCATGTGAGTGTCCGGAGCCCACTTACTTGAGCCATCACTCCTGCCTCCCAGAGTCATCTTTAGCAGGAATCTGGAGTCAGGAGCTGCAGCTGGGAATTGAACTCCACGTGGGACACAGGCATCTTAACTGCTAGCCTAATACCTGCTCCATTTATTGTCTATTTTAAAGATCAAAGCTGACTGTCTCTGACTGGAAATTGATGCAGGAGTTTGGACAGTTTAGTTCTTTCTTTGTCTACTTTTCCTGCTAATCCCCTAGTACAAAATAAAGCAAAAATCAATTTAATCAAGTATTTGGATAGATCAGGCCAAGGGAGTTCATTTACTGTGAATTATATGGTTAGCTTTCCACAGTTTAATCATTCTTCCTTACTACATATGGGTCCTATCTTAGATCTTTAGATACTATATTAAGGTATGGAAAAGCAGCTGAGAGATGAGATGACTCAACTCACTCATATAAGTTCATTTTGGACTTCAAGTGGCCTTGCATTTAAAAACTTGTTAACAAAAACACCAAAGAATATATAAGGGTTAGTAATAGCTATGTTCCAAAGTTGGCTCTGTGTATCCACTTACTTTCAATGCAGATCATGGTTCACATATTTAAGTAATTCTCCAGAGATTATCAGCAGACAGAATCCCTGATCCAGTCTTCCTTATGGATTTCTCAGGCAAGTCCTTACTATGCATATACCTACATTCTCTAATTTTTACAAAAATGTGATAAATATCTAAATATATGTAATATTGCCCATTGATTTAAAATTCTGAGTACAGGAATATGTATACTTTCTAAAAAGACCTAAGGACCTGGAATTCTTCCCTTATTCTTCAAAATGATGATAAGGTTAAGGAATTTTGGGTTAGTTCTTAGAACTCCAAGTAGACAACCTTGAATAATGATAGTCATTTGGTATGTAGGCATAACATGGATATCACATGCTCTTTGATGACCTGCTTAGCATCAAAAATCACTTTCAATTAACTCAATGTTAAAGTCATCTTTCAGCTTGTTAGCAATTCTTACTCAGACAAAGTTGCACTAGATAGGACTTTGATTCAGCCATGACCACAATGTGACTCTTGGTCAGCTCTTGTTGTGTGCTGGTACCAGTTAATGATATCATGGCTTTTCTCCAAGGGGCCAAAGGGCATGTTGCTGGGGAAGCATCCCAAAGAGGAAACTGGCATGACCTACTTTCTAAAGTAAATATGAGTCATGTTTTTTTCAGCAAGGTACATATTTTTGTGATATGAAAAAATGATTTTTTTACAGTGACCAAGTAAAAGAATGGCCTGATGTAAAAACACTTTGCCAACATCAGAGTTAGGAATCACCATTTGTCCAAGGAAATGATCCACTGAGCAGGATATAAAAATTACTTGTTTGCTATCACATCTCCAGTAATTGATACTATGCCTGCAAATAGCAGGCCCTAAAAAACAAACAAAACTTCAGACAGTAAGGAAAGGAAGAAAAGAGGAAGTACTGAAGAGAGCAGTGGGAAGAAGTTTCAAAAACGCTAGATAGGGGTGGGTGTTTGACCTAGTGATTATGACACTGCTTGGGACACCAGCATCCCATATCAGAGTGAGTACTTGGGTTCAAATCCAGACTTTGCTTCCTACTCCAACTTCCTGCAAATGCGCACCTGGAAGGCAGAAAGTGACAGCTGGTAATAGGATCTCTGCCACATATGTAGAAGACTAGATTGGGTTTCCAGGTCTGTCTTCAGCACAGCCAGCCCTGTCCATGGCAGGCATTTGGGAAATGAACCGGTAGATAGGAGTGCTCGCTTTCTCTCTCCCTCCCTCCCTTCCCCCCCCCCCCCCCATATATTTTTTTGAGAGACAGAGAGAGAAGTCTTCTATCTGCTGGATCACCACCCAAATGGCCACACAACCAGAGCTGGGCTGATCCCAAGCCAGGAGCCAGGAACCTCCTCAAGGTCTTCCAGGTGGGTGCAGGGGTCCAAGCACTTGAGCTTTTTCCAGGTGTGTTAGCAGGGAATTGGATTGGAAGTGGAGCAGCGAGGACTTGAACCATAGCAGCAGCTTCACTCACTAGGCCATAGCACCAGCACGCGCTCTCTCTCTCTCCTCCTCTCTTTGGCTGTCTCTCTTACTCTCAAATAAATAAAATACAAGTCATTTTTGAAAAGCCACCAGATAAAGATCCAACTATTGGTGCAAGGTGGGATCTCTAAAATCAGTATCCAAGCTTCTTTTTTTTTCACCTTTTATTTATTAAATATAAATTTCCAAAGTACAACTTTTGGATTATAGTGGTTTTTCCCCCCATAACCTCCCTCCCACCCACAAACATCCCATCTCCTACTCCCTCTCCCATCCCATTTTTCATCAAGATTCATTTTCGATTATCTTTACATACAGAAGATCAACTTACTATATACTAAGTAAGGATTTCAACAGACTGTCCTCACACAGACACACAAAGTATACAGTACTGTTTGAGTAATAGTTTTACCGTTAATTCACATAGTACAAAACATTAAGGACAGAGATCCTACATGAGGAGTAGGTGCACAGTGACTCCTGTTGTTGATTTAACAATTGACACTCTTATTTACGACGTCAGTAATCACCCAAGGCTCTTGTCATGAGTTGCCAAGGCTATGGAAGCCTCTTGAGTTCACAAATTCTGATCTTATTTAGACAAGGCCATAATCAAAGTGGAAGTTTTCTCCTCCCTTCAGAGAAAGATACCTCCTTCTTTGATGGCCCCTTCTTACCACTGGGATCTCACTCATAGAGATCTTTCATTTAGGTAATTTTTTTGCCACAGTGTCTTGGCTTTCCATGCCTGAAACACTCTCATGGGCTTTTTAGCCAGACCAGAACTCCTTAAAGGCTGATTCTGAGGCCAGAGTGCTGTTTAGGACATCTGCCATTCTGAGTCTGCTGTGTGGCCTGTTTCCCATGTTGGATCATTCTCTCCTTTTTATTTCTATCAGTTAGTATTAGCAGACACTAGTCTTGTTTATGTGATCCCTTTGACACTTAATCCTATCATTATGATGAGTCATGAACTTAATCACTTTGATTAGTAAGATGGCATTGGTACATGCCACCTTGATGGGATTGAATTGGAATCCCCTGGCACATTTCTAGTTCTACCATTAGGGGTAAGTCCGAGTGAGCATGTGCTGAACTGTACATCTCCTCCCTCTCTTATTCCAGCTCTTATATTTAACAGGGATCGTGTTTTAGTTAATTTTAAATGCCTAAGAATAATTGTGTGTTAATTAAAGAGTTCAACCAATGGTATTAAGTAGAATAAAAAAATACTAAAAGAATAAAATAGTAAGTTGTTCCTCGACAGTCAGGACAAGGGCTAACTGAGCACCTAAAAGGAAACCTGTTGAAGTGAATTGGACACTATGAGAAACAATGACTTGATCAACCCTTGTCCAGACTGTCGAGGAACAACTTACTATTTTATTTTTTTGAGTATTTTTGTTCTATTTAATACCAAGCTTCTTTTTATATAAATAGAGACACAGAGGGGTTAACTAAATTTCTAAGGTTCCAATTCCAATATCTCAGTCCAGTTAGTTACTGAATCATGTTTTGACTTTAGGACTTTGACTCTCAATCACTGCTTATTGTGTAACACCAGAGAAGCTACAGAAGGTTTGGTTAACGAGGGGCTGCTGGCTCCAGATTAGTCATACAAGCATGCTCAAATCGGAGAAGTGTGGGAGAAGAGGTCGTAGTCACTGCTGGGGTTTAGATGTGCTTTCTTCTCCAAAGCCTCACGTGCTTGAAACTGGACACCAGTGCGGCAGTGTTGAGGGGTGGGAGGGGATTGGGCCTTTTGAAGGAGCAAGCTGTTCTTGTGGAGTGGTTTAGGTCTCACATGAGCAGATGAGAGAGAGAACAGGTTGTTGTAAAAGAGCGAGCCTGGCTCCTCCTCAGTCTCGTGCTTCCTGGCTGCTCACACATGTGCCTCTTCCACACATGGCTGGTTCCCTTTTCTGTTACCGGGTTCTGATGCACCCAGGGGACTCTCACCAGGACATTGGTGTCCTATTGTTTGGGCCCTCCAGCCACCAGAATCAAATAAACTTCTTTACTTTATGAAAAATACCCAGTCTCAGGTATTTTGTTGTAGTGATGCCAAATAGACTAATATAGCCACAGGCTTAGAAGAAACTCTGAGATTTAAATTATTTGTTTGAAAGGCAGAGAAAAGGGATGGTGGCAGAGAGGTGTGGAGTATCTTTCATCTGCTGATTCATTCCCCAAATGCCTGCAACATCTGCGCCAGCCAAAGCCAGGAGGCTGGGAACTCAATCCAGTTTCTCCTACATAGGTAGCAGGGACCTAAGTACTTGAACCATCATTTGCTGCATCCCACATGCACATTAGCAGGAAGCTAGAACCAGGAACTGAGCCGGAACTTGAACCTAGGCACTCTGATATGTCATACAGGCATCTCAAGCAACTTTTTTTTTTTTTTAAAAAAAGATTGTATTTGTTTATTTGAGAAGTAAAGTTACAGACAGAGAGAGGGAGAGACAGAGAGAAAGGTCTTCCATCTGCTGATTCACTCCCCAGATGCTTACAACAGCCAGAGCTGAGCCCATCCAGAGCCAGGAGCCAGGAGCTTCTTCCTGGTCTCCCATGCAGGTGCCGGAGCCCAAGGACTTGGGCCATCTACTATTGCTTTCCCAGGCCATAGCAGAGAGCTGGATAGGAAGTGGAGCACCTGAGACTCAAATCGGTGCCCATATGGGATTCTGGCACCAAAGACTGAGGCTTAGCCCACTACACCACAGTACCAGCCCTCAAAAAACTTTTTAATGACTGTGCAAAACTCTGGGCCCTGAGATTTAAATGAATGATCAAAAACAAGATGTGGGAGAGGAATTTAATCCCAGAAACCACACTAAGACTGAGCAAAGTGACATGCACTGTCTTTTCTTTACAAAGGCCTGTACATTAAAAACAAAAATAAAAACAAAAAACACAACTTTTTAAAACTTATTTACTTGAAAGGGAGCAAGAAATAGAGCAAGAGATATCTCCTATGTACTGATTCATTCCTCAAATGCCCACGACTGCCAGAGCTGGGCCAGGCTGAAATCAGGAGCCAGGAACTCAATCCAGGTCCCCGACATGGGGGCAAGGACCCAAGTACTTGACTCATCACCTGCTGCCTCCCAAGGCGTACATTAAGCAGGAAGCTGGAATCAGGAGAGGAGTCATGACTCGAACTCAGGCATTCAGACCTGGGTTGCAGGCATCCCAAGAACCTGTTAACCGCTAAGCCAAATGTCTGCTCCAGGCCTGTACTTCACTACATACACCCCATAGTTTTTTCATGTAATATTCTGGGTTAGACCACACGAGATCAAACTTGGGGTCAGGAGGTAGCTCTCACAGATGACAATTTGCCAGTGGGATGTGGAGACCATCTAGAGTACAGGAGAAAGTTCTGCCTCCAATCTTTGGAAAATGTTGAGTTAAATAGGTTTCTTCCATTCAAGACATTTACAGGATTTTTAAAATACTGGTATGAGTTTTTTTTTGACTATCCAAAAGGCCAGTTGGTTCTCAGGCACTTTCCCAAACTTATTTGACCATAAGCCCCTCTCTTTTCCTTAAGTGTTGAAAAATTTATTTTCTCAGGGAATATACCTAGGGACAATGGATTCCTTTTTTGTTTTTTTTTTTTTTCTTTCTACTGAGATTTCCATTTCCTATCACAAACAATTACATACATACTTGTAAATGTGAAACTGACACAAATGTTTCATAAAATGATACTCAGCTTTTCTACATGTGTTGCACATGCCTTCTATTCTATTTTTATTCCTTTTTTTTTCCTAACACATGATAGATTCTTTAACCCATGGAATTGATTTCACACCTCATAAATGGGTCATAACCTACAGTTTGAAAAACATTTTTTTTTGCATTTGCAAATACTGCTATATGATGTAGAAGTTTCTTCTCCTCTGTATCCCTTTAATCTTTTACCTGGGAGCTGTGTCATATCATTGGCTGAGCCTAAGACCTACCCAAGCTTAATCTAAATAATGGAAAAGGGTAAAGTAATCCCCTGCTATTTCATTACAGTTATAGTGAAGCATACTATAAGGGAACATAGTTGAGAAAGCAGCAAAACAGAGTGAGATCAAACAGACATCAGTGTCACGGCAAGACACTTTGACCCATGAAGGGAAGGAAGGGCAAGCAGAGCTGTGTTATGCTCTGACCTACCGTATCCGCCAAAATCTCCAAGATCTATTATTCAATGGATAAAGTTAGCCGAAGCGTCAGCACAGAAACCCTCAGGATAAACTCCACCAGAGTCCTCCTCCACCATGCCAATGCTCCTGCTTATTCCTGCCATCAAACATGGGCAATTTTGCAGGAGTTTTTATGAGAAATCAAAGGTATCCGCCTTACAGTCCTGATTTGGCTCCTTTGAACTTATTTTTGTTTTCTGATCCTAAAAAGTCTTTAAAGGGCACCAATTTTTCCTCAATTAGTAAAGATTGCACTTGCTATGATTAAATTTCCAGGAGCCTCAGTCTTCTAGGGATGGACTTAACAGCTGCATCATCACTTACAACAGTCTCTATAATTTGATGGAGCTAGTGTTGAAAAATAAAGTTCACTAACTTATAGAATAAAAAAGGGAGAGAACGATCCAACATGGGGAATGGGATACACAGCAGACTCAGATTCCTAAACAGCACTCTGGCCTCAGAATCAGCCCTTAATGCATTCTGGTCTGGCTAAAAAGCCCATGAGAGTGTTTTAGGCATGGAAAGCCAAGACACTGTGGCAAAAAACAAAAACAAAACCTAAATGAAAGATCTTTGTGAGTGAGATCCCAGTGGAAAGAACAGGTCATCAAAGAAGGAGGTACCTTTCTCTGAAAACTTCCACTTTGACTATGACCCTGTCTAAATATGATCAGAGTTGGTGAACTCAAAAGGCCTCCATAGCCTTGGCAGCTCATGACAAGAGCCTAGGGTGATTACTGACGCCATAAACGAGTGTCAATTTGTAAAGTCAACAACAGGAGTCACTGTGCACCTACTCCTCATGTAGGATCTCTGTCCTAAATGTGCTATACATTGTGATTTAATGCTATAACTAGTACTCAAACAGTATTGTTCACTGTGTTTCTGTGTAGGTGCAAACTGTTGAAATCTTTACTTAATGTATGCTAAACTGATCTTCTGTATATAAAGAGAATTGAAAATGAATCTTGATGTGAATGGAAGGGGAGAGGGAGAGGGAAAGGGGAGGGTTGTGGGTAGGAGGGAAGTTATGGGGGGGAAAAGCCATTGTAATCCATAAGCTGTACTTTGGAAATTTATATTCATTAAATAAAAGTTAAAAAAAGAAAAATAAAGTTCAAGTATTTTTTCTGCCTTTTCTCTCCATTTTCCCAGGAACTTTCTGAAGTTGCCTTGCATTCTGGAGAACATCTCCTAATTGTGTCACTGACAGGAGTTACTATGGGAAGAACACTGCTTTTTCACTGTGTATCTCTTTGCATGGTTCGATTTTTCACCATAGACCTGTACTAGTTTTTAAAAACAGTAATGTACTAGTAGGTGGATAAGTAAGCCCCTTTCAAGAGATATTGGAAAACAAAGAGATTTTCAATATTTGGTTTTGTAAGCCACTGCAAGTGGTAATATCTCTGGGAAATAAAAAGACATCTATAGGTTTGAATCTTGAAGGCATATGTAATGTATGTATTACAGCAACTGTTAGGCATTCTGTTTCTTTCACTGGAGTCTTGACTTTATTTTTTTTTTATTTCTTTTTTTTCTTTTTTTTTTTTTTGACAGGCAGAGTTAGACAGTGAGAGACAGAGAGAAAGGTCTTCCTTCTGTTGCTTCAATCCCCAAATGTCCAAGAGCCAGGCTTCTTCTGGTCTCCCATGCAGGTGCAGGGCCCAAGGACTTGGGCCATCCTTCACTGCACTCCCAGGCCACAGCAGAGAGCTGGCCTGGAAGAGGAGCAGCCTGGACAGAATCCAGTGCCCCGACCAGGACTAGAACCCGGCGTGCCGGCGCTGCAGGCAGAGGATTAGCCTAGTGAGCCATGGCACCCGCTGTCTTGACTTTATTAACAAGAATCACCCCTGCTTGAATGTATCCTCTATTCCACTTCTCCCTCAATATACAACTTCCATGAAAATCACAGGAGATTAGGGGAGGTCCAAGTATGTGTTTGTATGACAATGTCACTTTTCCATTTTACCTGCAATGGAGTAAAAGTGCCAGTGGCAGAGAACAAAGGAGAAACTGAAGCAGAGGAATGCTCTGAGGGGCAAGGCACAAGTGGGGAAGTAAAGAAAGGAGCTGGGGTAACTCAGGAAGGGTAGCAGCAAGGCCTGAGTGTGGTGCAACGATTAAGCCAGCAATGAGCATCAGTTCAAGTCCCCACTCATCCCTTCCCATCCAGCTTCCTGCTAATGCACCTGAGAGAGCAATGGAAGATGGCCCAAGTGCTTTGGCCCCTGCCACCCACGTGGGAGACCCAGATAGCTTTCCAGGCTCCTGGCTTCAGCCTACCCTAGTCCCAACCAGCATTGTAGCTATTTGGGGAGTTCACCAGCTGATGGAAGATCTCTCTCTCTCTCTCTGGCCCTCCCTCTCCCTCTCTCTCTGTAACTCTTTCAATACACAAATAAATCTTTTTTTAAAAAATATACAGGATGGATTGTGAGGTCTCATGTTACAAGAAATATTTCTTTCTAACTGAGATCTGGGTCTGAGAATGCTTGTTTCATATACAATGAGCTAAGCAAATACTTGAGATGTACAGTATCCAGTTTTTGAAATTAATGATACAGTCCTGTTTAAAACAATTGTGAAAAAAAAGTTTAATTTGTTTAAAGCTTCTGTTGAAGTGGTCATTAGTGGCACAAGACAAGCAGCAACATTCCTAAAAGTACATTTTCAGGAGGCAAGCGTTTGGCACTGTGGTTAAGCTATCCCTTGGGGTGCCCACAACCCATATCTGGATGCTGGGGTTCGAGTCCCAGCTCTACTTCCAATTCCAGTTTCCTGTTAATGCACATCCTGGGAAGTAGCAGGTGATGGCTCAGATACCTGTGTCTGCCTCCCAAAAGGAAGACCCAGATGGAGTTCCTGGCTCCTAGCTTTGGCCTGGTCCAGCTGGTCCTGGCCATCTTGGCAAATGAAACAGCAGATGAAAAATCTTTCTGTCTGTTTCTTATCTCTCGATCTCAATGTCTTCCTAATAAAATTGAAATGAATAACAATTTTAGAAAAAAAAAAACATAACAAATGTGTATCTTCATAAATCTATGTGAATTTACCTATGAATCTTTCCCCTACTTCATCTCAACAGATTGTTTTCAATTTTATTTTTGCTTTCATGTGCTAAGTTGTTGAATACCCAGGCTCTGATCCCAGTTTGGGCTTCAGCTTTTTTCTAAATGCTTGAATAATGGCCCAGATTATGTCTCGTTTTTAAAGCAACAGCCTTTCAGCCTAAAGTGAGTCAGTCACTCTAACGGATGTGAGTTTCTAAGTTGGCAAAGGCTACGGACCCAGTTAGCAATCCTAGTGTGAACGTCTCTTTGAGAATTTGGGAATTTCCAAACCTGTGTGCTTATGTGCATGGCACCTTGTTTTACAAAGTTTTCTCTACTCTCAAGAGAAAGAAGACCCTTCAATCAATATTCTGTACTCCGATATTAGGGGACAACACAAAAGGAGGTCTGACAGTTCAGTGATGTTCAAACGGGCTCAACCACTTCCTGGGAGCTCTCTCTTCCTTGAGTGCCTGTCGTAAAAGTTTTGTAAAAAAATATAGCCAACTTCATTTTTTTTTTCTTTTTTAAAGATTTATTTATTTGAAAGGCAGAGTTACAGAGAGGCAGAGGCGGAGGCGGAGAGAGAGAGAGAGAGAGAGAGAGAGATCTTCCATCCACTGGTTCACTCCCCAGGTGGCTGCAATGGCCAGAACTGGGCCAATCCAAAGCCAGGAACCAGGAGCTTCTTCTGGGTCTCCCACATGGTGCAGGGGCCCAAGCACTTGGGCCATTTTCTGCTGCTTTCCCAGGCTCATTAACAGGGAGCTGGATCAAAGTGGAGCAGCCAGGACTTGAACCGGCACCCGTATGGGATGCTGGTGTCACAGGCAGCAGTTTAACTGGTCACACCACAATTCCAGCCCCATTTTCACTTTGAAGAGGTTGTCTAGCCTTTCTTTTGTTTAAAGGTAATAAAGAAGAATTTAATACCTTGGAAGACACCTCCTTTCTTTTTAGGAAACTCTTCATCACTAGAAGGCTCTTGTTCATGTTTCTTCCAAATATGACCACTGGTGCTTACCCAGGCCCACATGTCTTTTGAGGAAAGCAGAGTGAAAGATTCCTCACCCAGGTGCCCCTTCTCACCACAGGAAGACAACCAGCAACTCACTGTATTCTCTTTATCTTCCCCCCTGTGACTCCAGAAAGAGGTTGGAGGAATTGCACATAAAATTGCCATACAATGCATGGCTCTGGAAAGCTTGGATGTGAGTCACATATTGGGATGTACTATAAATGTGAATCTGGCTGTGTTTAATGTACTTTATAGAGAGACTAAACAAACAAAATCTCTAGAAGGCATAAGAATTGGAATGCATTTGCAACCTGCTGAGAAATTCTTCTTAAAAGAAGTAGGTGTGGGGGCCAGCATTGTGCCTTAGAAGGTTATGCCACTGCCTGCAGTACTGGCATCCCACACGGGCAATGGTTAGAGTCCTGGCTGCTCCACTTCTCAACCAGCTCTTTGCTAATGTGCTTGGAAAAGTGGCGGAGAATGGCCCAAGTCATTGGACCTATGCATCTACGTAGGAGCTGGCTTCATCCTGGCACAGCCCTGGCCGTTGCAACCATTTGAGGAGAGAACCAGTAGTGAAACATCTTTCTCTCTCTCTCTCTCTCTCTCTCTCTCTAACTCTTTGAAATAAATAAAATAAATATTTTTTAAAAAAGAGGTAGGTGTGATTTATTCTTTTTCATGGATATACTTGAGTAATAGATAATTTGACTGTGATTATTTCATATGTGTGTATATGCAAAGTTAAAATAAAATAATAGCATTCCTAGGGCTGATGTTTTGACTGAATGGGGATACATACTCTGCAGGATGCTTTCTTCCTTGAGTGACCCACAAGGTGTTGATTGGCTTGAAGGCCAGGACCGGCTTATTCTTAGTCTCACCGATGCCCAGTGCACCAATACTATGCACAAAGTTATCTTCAATAAATGCTTGTTGAACTGAATTTACTTGAGTTTCCAGAAATGGAGAGACCACCAAAGAAGGGTACAAATAAACGGGGATTGAACTTAATGGAAGATTTTGAACCAGACTCTTCTAGTATTGTCCTCTTGCCTTCCAGAAATGCTCTCAAGGAGAAGAAATAAACTGAAAACATTTTGGTTAATTATGTCCAGCTCATCTTAGAAGTTCTGCCTCTAGAATTTCAATATTCTGATAGCCTGAAAGCAATGACTTCTTGTTTTTTTTTTTTAAGATTTATTTATTTATTTGAAAGGCAGAGTTACAGAAAAGCAGAGATAGAGAGAGAATGAGAGAAAGAAAGAGAGAGAGAGAGAGAGAGGTCTTCCATCCAATGGTTCACTCCCCAGATCGCTGCAACAGCCGTAGCTGCACCCATCCAAAGCCAGGAGCTAGGAACCTCATCTGGGTCTCCCACGTGGGTTCAGGGGACTTGAACCATCTTCTACTGCTTTCCCAGGCCATAGCAGAGAGCTGGATCAGAAGTGGAGTAGTGGCTGGCGCCGCGGCTCACTAGGCGAATCCTCCGCCTTGCGGCGCCAGCACACCAGGTTCTAGTTCATGTTGGGGTGCCAGATTCTGTCCCGGTTGCCCCTCTTCCAGGCCAGCTCTCTGCTGTGGCCAGGGAGTGCAGTGGAGGATGGCCCAAGTCCTTGGGCCCTGCACCCCATGGGAGACCAGGAGAAGTACCTGGCTCCTGCCATCGGATCAGCGTGGTGCGCCGGCCACAGCGCGCCAGCTGCGGTGGCCATTGGAGGGTGAACCAATGGCAAAGGAAGACCTTTCTCTCTGTCTCTGTCTCTGTCTCTCTCACTATCCACTCTGCCTGTCAAAAAAGAAAAAAAAAGTGGAGTAGCTGGGACTAGAACCGGCACCTATATGGGATGCCAGTACTGCAGGCAGCGGTTTTACCTGCTGTGCCACATCACCAGCCCCAGCAACAACATTTTTTTTCTTTTAAAGATTTATTTATTTATTTGAAAGTCAGAGTTACACAGAGAGACGAGAGGCACAGAGAGAGAGGTCTTCCATCTGCTGGTTCACTCCCCAGATGGCCGCAACGGCTGGAGCTGAGCCGATCTGAAGCCAGGAGCTAGGAGTTTCTTCCGGGTCTCCCACATGGTGCAGGGGCCCAAGGGCTTGGGCCATCTTCTACTGCTTTCCCAGGCCATAACAGAGAGCTGGATCAGGAGAGGAGCAGCTGGGACTAGAACCAACACCCATATGGGATGCTGGTGCTTCATGCCAGGACTTTAACCCAGTGTGCCACAATGCTGGCCCCCAGCAACATCTTTTTATGTGTCATCATTAGCATTCTTTTCCTTTCAAGTCACTGTGTACTTTAGACATAGCCTTCTATGGGAAGCATTTTTGAATAAAAGGAGAAATGATAGGCAGGGATGTTTTGGGAACGTATATGGGGGGCAACTGTACAAGGCTGGGAGTCAGAGAAACTCAAGTCCATGACCTGGTGAAGAAATTGGGAGACTCCCCCCCCCCCCCAGGAGAAAGATTAGGGTGGGAAGGAAGCTGTTTGGGAGTCACACCAAGGCGAAGCTGCTGTTGGCTGCACCTCCTGAGAGCATTCTGACCCAATGACCTACTTCGTGCAGGGCTGACTGCTGTAGATTACAGCACAGCACAACTGCCAGGGTCTGTAAGTGCAAAACACCCCATGGCCATGTGCACTTGTTTGAGGACTACTTGTACTTTAACCAGATACTCAGATTAACAGCAGCTCTTGCCCTATCACAGGAAGCACAGCTGTTTTCTGAGAGTAAAGCAGTCATGAACTTGGCCCTGGATTCACTTGGCCCTGGGAGAGTTTGACTCAGCTGACAACAGAAGTCCAGTCAGGAGGGCAAAGGACAGAGTCCCCAGGTAAGCGATCAGCATCTGGGAGATCTTCTGGATGGTAATCTCCACTTACCAACCAGCCCAGATTTCAGGAACAGGCTCTCTACTCCCAGGGAAAGAACACACAATGCCAGACAAAGCCTGCATACCGGAATTATGGAACATTGGCCCGGGATAACGTTCTGTGATGCTTGGCGCCTTGATATAAAAAACATCCCCTTTCATCCTCAGCAGGATCCTGTTTAGGACAATAAATTTTATGTGATAATGGGTAGGGAATTGGAAGGATACCAGAAAAACAACTTTTGCAATAGGAACCAAGTTAAAGACCAGCTTTATAAACTGGGGCAGAAGGGATCAAGGTAAGAACTGTGACCTAGGACCATTGGGTAGGACAAGCAAGCTGCCCCTGCAGATACTAGGAATTTCCATGACACTATCAGCCATTTCCCACACAGAATGACAATGAGGGCCACGTCTTTACTCACAACAACCCCTTCAATCCTCCTCTAAAACACAGGGGGATATGTCTTCCTAAATCAATATTTCTATTCTCAGCCTCATAGTGCAGAATGTCCACTATTTACTTACCATTTAAAACAGTGCCTACTATCCCTGAAAAACAGAAGGTTTTACACTGGTATTCTTCCCAAACATATGGATAAGGCACTCTACAAGGTAGAGGTCACATATTGCTTATAACTTAATTGTAAAGTTAGATAGCTAAATAAGTTTTAAAATGGCATATTTATAGAAACATAGTGTCTGATTGTTAAACCACTTGTGTTAACTATAATTTATTTTTATTTATTTATCTTCATTTCTATTTGAAAGGGAGATACATAGACTGAGATTTTTCCATTCCTATGACTTACTTCCCAGAAGCCTGCAAGGGTTGGGGTCCTGATTGGGCCAGCCCTAAATGAGGTACCTGGAACTAAATATGAGTCCCCCATCTGGGTGGCAGAAATTGAAATACTTGAGCCATCACATGCTGACTACCTGGGTGCATATTAGCATGGTACTTGAATTGAAAGAGGAGTTGGGACTCTAACCCATGCACTCTGATATGAGATGTGCAGCTCCAAGCAGTATCTTATCCACTGTGCCAGACACTCTGGCTATAATTTTTATGAAAGTTCAAAGAGAAAGAGTAACCATTTCGGACCTGAGAAGATCAAAGAAGTTTTATGAAGGCAGAGAAGCATCAGGTCTTGAAAAACTTCCCCTTTATTATATATGTATTCCTTGTCAGGCATATTCATGAAAGGAGTCTTATTTCTCAGAGCAACCCTGTGATGTAGGCCTTAGGGTCCATAGTGTATGAAGGAAGCAACTGAAGCTCAGGGGGCTTCCGCAGCTTGTCCTGGGTCACTCAGCCAGTGCAAGGCAGAGAGGGCTCAGACTTACTTAAACATTTCTAGTTTCCCCACGAGGGTCAAAAAAATCCAAGTCAGATTTAGAGTCTGGTTGACAGGAACATGACCAGCAGGAGAAACAAAGCAGAATTGACATAAATGCCAACAGCAGTGAGCTCCTGCCTAATTTCCGGTTTTCAGCTCCAAGTTTTCCTGTGGCCCTAATAAACCAAACAGCCAGTTCTACCTTAGAAACTTCATTACATTCTTTTCCTTGCTCTCAATAGAACTTCCATTATTTGTTTCACTGGAAGGCACTCTTACATAAACTCTACTTCTTTTGTTTAAATGGTCACACTATTTAAACAGATGAAAAATAGTAAAATTAAAGTAGTTCATGTAGTTCTTATTCAGTTGTATGTTTTTTTAAAGAGTCAAGTGGCCTAATTGTGTATTTAAAGCAAAGCAATAAAAACATCTGAAAACTATTCCAAAACCACATTGTTTACTTGCTGCTGAGCAGTTTTTAAACAAAACCAAGGTAACCAGGAAGATAGTTGCTCTAGGCCACTGGACAGTTCTTCCTTGAATTGTTGTAACTGGTAATTAAACTGGTGTACATGGGATGGTTGTTACTGTTTTCTATTTTTATCAGTTTGCCTGTAAATTCTGAAAACTATTCAGTCCTTGAATATTTATGAAGTCATTTCCTTTTAAGAAGTATGTAAAAGAGATTAAATTTGCAGTTGTGACCTTAAAACAAAATTTAGAAAATATGCAAGATTTGACTACAAGGATGTTCACTGTAGCACTGTTTATAATAGCAAAAAAAAAAAAAAAAAAAAACCCTCAGTGTCCAAAAATAGAGAATTGGTTAAATCGATTATGGTCCATGTGTAAAATGCCATTAAAATATATGGTATGGGGGGCTGGTGCTGTGGCACAGTGGGTTAATGCCCTGGCCTGAAGCGCCAGTATCTCATATGGGCTCCCATTCGAGACCCAGCGGCTCCACTTCCAATCCAGCTTTCTGCTATGGCCTGGGATAGCAGTAGAAGATGGCCCAAGTCCTTGGGCCCCTGCACCCGTGTGGGAGACCCGGAAGAAGCTCCTGGCTCCTGGCTTCGGATTGGCACATCTCCGGTTGTTGCGGCCAGTTGGGGAGTGAACCAATGGATGGAAGTCTTTTCTCTCTCTCTGACTCTTCTCTCTGTGTAACTCTGACTTTCAAATAAATAAATAAATAAATCTTTAAAAATATATATATGGTATGGGAGCTGGCATTATAGAGCAGTGAGTTAGGCTACCATTTGTGATGCCAGCATTCAGATTGCCTAGTTGAATCCCAGCTGCTCCACTTCCAATTCAATTTCCTGCTAATGTGCCTTGGAAGACAGTGGAAGATGGCTGGAGTGCTTGCACCCCTAACACCCACATGGAAGATCAGGATGGAGTTCCTGGCTCCTGGCTTTGGCCTGGCCCAGACCCGGCTGTTGTGGCTACTGGGGAATGAATCAGAGGATGAAATCTCTCTCTCTTTGCCTCTTTTTTTTTTTTTTTTTTTTTTTTTTTTTTGGACAGGCAGAGTGGACAGTGAGAGAGAGAGACAGAGAGAAAGGTCTTCCTTTGCCGTTGGTTCACCCTCCAACGGCTGTTGCGGCTGGCGCACTGCGGCCGGCGCACCGCGCTGATCCGAAGGCAGGAGCCAGGTGCTTCTCCTGGTCTCCCATGGGATGCAAGGCCCAAGGACCTGAGCCATCCTCCACTGCCTTCCCGGGCCACAGCAGAGAGCTGGCCTGGAAGAGGGGCAACCGGGACAGAATCCGGAGCCCCGACCAGGACTAGAACCCAGTGTGCCAGCGCCACTAGGTGGAGGATTAGCCTATTGAGCTGTGGCGCCGGCCAAATAAATGCATATTTTAAAAGAGAATTAGGACAGCCCTGTAAGGGTCTGCAGCAGTACCTAACAAAGTGTGGTAAAGCTTACTGAAGCAGTTACTGTGGAGTAGTAACAGCTCCCCAGGGGAATCAACTCTTTGGAAAGCATATGTAGGCTACCTCATGATAACCACCAGAAAGACTTCTGCTTAAACTGAAGGAACTGGAGGAGATCCTGCATCAGTAGGTTGTAGCGCTGAGTTTGTAAAATTAAAAGAAAATTATTAATTTTTTGAGACCCAGAGAAAGAGAGCTCTTTCATCTGCTGATTCACTCCCCGAATGCACTCAACAGTCACAGCCAGGGGCCAAAGCCAGGAGCTGGAAACTCAATCCTGGTCTCCGAAATTCCAGGTCTCCTCTATGGGTGGCAGGAACCCAATTATTTGAGCCATCACCACTGCCTCACAGCACCCCATCAGCAGGAAGATGGAGTCAGAAGCCAGAGGAAGGCATCAAACCCAAGCATTCCAAAATGAGATACAGGCTTCCTAACCAGCATCTTAACCACTAGGCCAAACCCCTGCTCAGAATCAGTGAAATTTGAATGATGATTGTTATGTTTCAGTATGTTCTAAGAACAGATAAGGCCTTGGAAAATGGCTTAGTCTTACTTTTCCCATGAAGAATAGGTTTTTGTTTTTTTTTTGTTTTTTTTTGTTTTTTTGGTGAGGGATGGTTTAAAGATTTATTTATTTATTTGAAAGGCAGAGTTACAGAGAGGGAGAGACAGAGAGATCTTCCATCCACTAGTTTACTCCCTAAATGACTGCAACTAGGAGGACTGGGCCAGGCCAAAGCCAGGAGCCAAGAGTTTCTTCCAGGTTTTCCACATGGGTGCAGGGGCCCAAGCACTTGGGCCATTCTCTGCTGCTTTCCCAGATGTGTTAGCAGGGAGCTGGATAGGAAGTGAAGGATCCAGGTGCCCACATGGGATGCCAGCACTGCAGGTGGTAGCTTAATGCCATGATGCCAACCCCAAGAACAGTTTTTACTGTATAAACACAGATGGTGTTTTTAGAAAAAGATCTGTTTATTTGAAAGGCAAACAGAGGAAAGGACAGAAACAGACAAGAAGATGGAGTGAGAGATGTTCCGTCTTCCATCTTCCATCTTCCATCACTCCCCAGATACTCCCAATAACCAGGGCTGGGCCAGGCTGAAGCCAGGAGCCAGTATCTTAATCCAGATCTCCTCCCTGAATGGCAGGAACTGGTCATCACCCACAGTTTCCCAGGACCATTGGTGGGAAGCTGTATCAGAAACAGAGGGCTGGAACTCAACCTAGCACTCCAATACAGAATACAGGTGTCCCAAATAGTGGCTTAACCTGCCTCCCCACCCCAAAATGATATATTTATACACCTTCGGAAAGTAGATTGTTTTCTACCACTTTCAAATAATTTAGAATTGTTAGCAATTATTAATCATTTCTTAAAAATTTACTAAATTCCTGGAATGTATGCTAAGTACATATATAGGTGAGAGAAGTAAAAGTTTGATTTTGAGTTGAGAAAATACCAGTTAGTGTGGAATAGTTATGAGACACCAGTTACAAGGAACGTGCACTTTTATCTTTTTCCTACCATGTTTTAAACTTTGTGCTAGAAGGTTAGGTCTTTAAAGTTGAATGAGATTGTGTCCCTAATTGGGGAAACAGATAAAATCCCACTTTTACTTAATTCTTGATATTAACATTTTCAAAATCAGCACATCTAATATAAATGAACAATGAGTCACCATTATGATGGCAATATAAATAAAGATAAATAAATATGCTGGCTGTCCCCTGCCCCCACTGACATAATCTCCTGTTTAGCCTTTATCTCTAAACTGTACTCTACAATTGATTATCTCTCTTACGCAATTCTTTGGGCTGAAAATATACTATGAGATTCTTCAGTAGGATTGGAAATTAGTCTGAAAAAGTTTTCAAATTCATCAGGCATTATATATATATCTTGCCTGTAAAACTAGTCAATACAGTTGAAGTACTAATAGATCACTCCCTAACATCCATTACTTCATTTATGATTTATTGAATCAAATAGTTAAGAAACTGGTGAAAGCTGCCCCAAATCAATAAATACAACCTATTCCCCAGTTGTTACTTCAGGATTCAGGTCTAAGCTATTTTGATAATTCTTATTTCAAGAATAGATATGACTCAATTCAGGCCAATAAGGAAATTTCTTGAGGATTTTTGGACAGTGTCCTCACTTGGACATGTTGTGACTGCTCAATCCTCAGGTGATCCCCGTGGCCTGGAAAGTTTACCATCTGGAAATAGGTTGCATAAGAGATAGGAGAGGACTCTGCTGACACTGACCCCAGATACGGTCAAGGAGGAATTAGATGAAAGAGATTGGCAGTGTGGTTCACCAATGTCCTCACCCTTCTGCATGGCACAGAGCTCTGACTATTCCTGTCCAACAGGACATGATATGTGTTTTGAAAGAGTCTCACATTTACAATCTTTTTTTAGAAAAGATTTATTTATTTGAAATTCAGAGTTACAGAGAGAGGAGAAGCAGAGAGAGAGAGAGAGAGAGAGAGAGAGAGAGAGAGAGAGGTCTTCCATCCATTAGTTCACTCCCCAATTGGCTGCAATGGCCGGAGCTACGCCGATCAGAAGCCATGAGCCAGGAGCTTCTTCTGGGTCTCCCACATTGGTGCAGGGGCCCAAAGAATTGGGCCATCCTCTACTTCTTTCCCAGGCCACAGCAGAGAGCTGGATCTGAAATGGAGCAGGTGGGACTCGAACTGGCGCCCATATGGGATGCCGACACTGCAGGCAACGGCTTTACCCGCTATCCCACAGCACCAGCCCCCCATTTTCTATCCTTTTAACCAATGATCTTGTTAATTGAATATGAGGGTGTTGGGAGGTGACTTATTCAGATACAGGCCCCCTGCTAAAGATGACCACAAAATGTCCAGATTACTAATCTTGGTTCTAGTACCACAAGGAGATGACTCTTGAGTTGTCTTGGGTGACTGCATTTTATCAAAGTGACATCATTTCTGAGGATTCAATAGAAACCACAGTGCATTACTTAGATCTCTCCGCAAGACCAAGGCACTCATCCCTGCCAGCTGCCAGGAGTGATGTCTGGTAATGGCTTACAGCCAACTCCCACTCTTAGTATTTTCCTGCTTACAAATTATACCAGTCCTCAGGGGGAAACCTGGACCTGACATGACTCACAGCTGCAGCAGGTAGTGTAAAAAAGCCTCAATAAAGCACAAGTCTAGAAGATCGTCCCTGCTCTACCTCTCCCTACCAGATAGGTTGATATCAGCCTCTGTAAGAACCACAGTTCAACTTCCCCTTGCCCAATCCCTCTGCCTTCACTCACTCACAGGGGTTGATTGCAAGAGTACTATGTAATAACTTTTGTGCACCCAAATTCCTATCTCAGAGTCTATTTCCTGGGAATCCAACCAATGATAATAGATGATAAAGATGACAATGTTATGGAACAACCACCCTTTAAAATGTTTTACATCAAAAAATCTCACTCAGTTCTCACCTCCCTATGTGGTAGGTGCCAATCCTGTTTTAGAGATAAAAAGAATGAAGCACAGAGAGGAGCTGGCGTTGTGGCACAGTGGGGTAAGCCACTGCCTGCAGTGCCGGCATCCCATATGGGCTCCAACTGAGGTACAAGCTGCTCTACTTCCCATCCAGCTCCCTGCTAATGTGCCTGGGAGGCAGCAGAAGATGGCCCAAATGCTTGGGCCCCTGCTACCCATGTGGGATATGTGGGATATCCAAATGGAGATCTGGACCCCCGGCTTTGACCTGGCCCATCCAAGGTCATTGCAGTCATTGGAGGGATGAACCAGTGGATGGAAAATTTCTCTCTCTCTCGCTTTCTCTTTCTCTCTCTCTCTGTAACTCTGCCTTTCAAATAAATAAATAAATCTTAAAAATAAAGAGAGAGAGGGAGAGAGAGAAAGAATAAAACAGAGACAGCTTAAGCAGACTAAGTTCACACAGCTGGGAAGTGCCAAAACTGGGGTCTAAGCTGAGGCATTCTGTTTACAGAGCTCTTTTCTTTCTTCCTTCCTTGCTTGCTTTCTTCCTTCCTTCCTTTCTTCCTTTTGATTTATTTATTTATTTGAAAGGCAGAGTTGCAGAGAGAGAGAGAGAGGTCTTCCATCTGCTGGTTCACTCCCCAGATGGCTGCAACTGCCGGAGCTCCACATCCGAAGCCAGGAGCCAGGATCTTCTTCTAGGTCTCCCATGTGGGTGCAGGGGCCCAGGACTTGGGCCATCTTCTACTACTTTCCCAGACCATAGCAGAGAACTGGATCAGAAGTGGAGCAGCTGGAACTCGAACTGGCACCCATATGGGATGCCAGCGCTGCGGACCAGAGCTTTAACCCACTGTGCCACAATGCCAGCCCCAGAGCTCTTTTCTTTTAACTGTACCCTTTTTAAAAATTTGAACATTACTTACCACATTCCAGCCACCTCTTTACCCAGCACCACTGTGGAGAAACTCAGCGCCAAGGAAAAGATCAAGTTACTACAAGAACCAAATGAACCCAGATCAAGTTAAGGGATGGGCTTAGCTTGCCCATGTTGCAGAGGACCAGCAAGTCTAGGAACTCCCTGACTCATCCCTAGCTTCTTAGGCTGTCTCAGGGGGGGACAGGCTTCGAGGTCACTGGGAAACAACAGCTCCTTCACACAGTCCAAAGACTTTGGTCTTCTTTCAGAAAAGAAAGTGACAGGGCAGCTGCCGCTGAGGACAGGAAAGAAGTCAGAGGAGAGCCAAAATCCGAAAAATCTCCAGATTGCAGTCAAGCCACCTCCCCTCCTGACCTATCAATGTGTTTACCAGAGATTCAACTGGGGAAATGCCTAGGCAATTTATTTTTTAAAGTATTAGTTTTGATTCTTGGGTTGCAAGTAACAAGAGCAAACTTAACCTATCTTAAGCAAAAAGAGAACCTTTTGGCAAAATGGGACATTTCGCAGAATCCAAGGAGAGTCACAGGTGGGCCTCAGGGAAAAAAAAGCCCAAACCTAAACATTGCAGGGAATTCCTCCTGTTCTGTCTTTTCCTGGTGCTTCTGCTTTTTTTCCTCACTGCCAAAAGGCTTTCTTTGTTCTTCAGTCCACAACCTGAATGTTACATGTTACAGCTAAGAAATGGATTTATTTTCTCTCCCTCCCTCTCTTCTTCCCGTCTTATCTTTTCAAATCTCTGCCGTCCAGATTTCGAAATCTTTACAGAACAGACTTAGCCCAGTGTGGGTCAAGTAGCGAGCCAGCCCTGAACTAATAAACAGTGGCTGGGGGTTGAGGCTTGGGGGTTGGATCTAAGGCCACTTCTAGGAAAGTGGTTACTCTTGCTGAACAGAAAGGATAGAGTGGGTGGGGACAACAATAAAAGGAAAAGAAGTTGCTGGCAACATTCACAGGGACAGCAGGGAATACAAGAAAATGAAAGCAACCTTACGGGATTATTTAGGAAGCTATCCTTTGAGATTTTATTTTGCAGAACAGAAAATCCAGTGTAGCAGTTACTGAGACTTAGTGTGCACACAAACTGGTGTGTACACTCCAGCTATGCAACTGACAAGCTGGCCTTGTGCCAGTTACTTCACATCTAGTAAGGATGACAATACTGGTCCAAGGGTTAAGGATGAATGAGTTAACCCATGTCATATGCTCAGCATCATACTAAATATATCAAATACCTTATAAAAATAGTAACTGATGTTATTTTTGAATTTCCCTCAATTGGCCGAATACCATTTGAACAACAAATAAACAGAATTTCTGCTGTTTTGTCTGCACCAAGTCATAAATCACGGGTACCATGAGAGCTGCTTGGGCCTGTGGGGTAAGGCTGAATCGGGTGGTTTCCTCTGGGGGAGGCCAGCGGTTCCTGAGACGGAAAGTCTGCAGTGCTGCGTTGCTATATTGATTAACTGTGAAGGAATTCTCCCTGCAGGGGTTTGACAATAGCAGAACCATTAGTAGCATCTCCTTGAGAGCCATCTGGCATTGATTTTTCCACTGTACTTCTGAAGGATAACTCTCTGGAGCCTGAAAGGGGAGGAAACAACGATTCCTCTCTTACCTCTGCAGCCGTTGGCTTAGAATCACTTGATTTTTCTAGATTCATTTTTAAAAACAGTTATTTATTTACTTATTCATCTGAAAGACGGAGTGACAGAGAGGAGAGACAGAAAGAGAGGGAATGACAGAGACAGAGAGAGAGAGAGAGAGACCTTCCATCCACTGGTTCACTCTCCAAATAACCATAACAGCCTGGTGCTCTGACAGATGGGGGTGTTGAAAGTGCACCACAATGCCTATCCCTCTATATTCACGTTGATGACACAGTCATAACCTAGAAAAACAGCTAAAAAGCCGTTATTTTCAAGTTAGCCCTTGTAGGTGCTATGAGCCATGTGGTTTAATTTAAATATTTTAAATTTATGTATGTATGTATGTATGTATTTGAAAAATAGAAAGACAGGCAGAGAGAGCTCTTTCATCTACTGGGTCATTCACCAAATGCTCACAACAGTTGAGGCTGAACCAGGTCTAGGCCTGGAGCTGGGAACTCAATTCAGTTACCTGAGCTTTCACCAGTGTTTCCCAGGGTGTGAATGAGCAAAAACCCAGAACTGTGAGTGAATCTGGAACTGAAAACCAGACACTTTGATGCAGAATATGGGTATCCTAAGTGGCATGTTAAGCACTATACCTAATAGCCACCCCTCACTGGAAAATCTTTGTTCAGCTTTTATTCCTGTAAATACTTTGTTTAGAGTAGAATTAACCTCTACTGTTAATTTTATGTTACCCTCACATAAAAATGTTTCCTTTAAAGTCTGCCTGTCCTTTGTATTGCTGCCACTGTAAAGATCACTGATAATAACTCCCATTTTTTACTAACATTTTGGTGATTCATTCTCCATTGGCAATGGCAGTCAGATGATTCTCTGAAAAAATCAAGTAGCATTGTCATGAAGCCTTTTGCTTGTCAGTTTCTGTATCAAGATCAACAATTATACAGTTTAAAGATAAATCAAACTTTCTAGAACTTTATTTTTCTTTAAGTAGAATCCTCTTTGATCAGGCTCCTACGTAAAAAAAAAAAATTATAGCCTCCATTTAACAGATAGTATTAAAGAGTGCTTCTAATCACAAAGTTGTTCATCACAGCAACAGTAGAAGTATCTGGCTCAACACATTGGAAGGGAAGACAGTTTTGTATCAATAGAAGAAGAAAATCGACTAATGCAATTCATTAGCTCTATACGTATAAACTGAGAAACAATTGTGGCATGTTATTTTTCCTGCTGGGTCCAATCACCCAGTTCCTGAAGAAGGATTTATGGATTTACCTTAATTATTTTCATGTGATGTTTTTGTATACCCCTGGATATTGTGCTTTTAATAAACTTCTATTGCCAGTGATGATATCTTGTTTTAGTATATTTCACTATAGTGGAAAAATGCTACACTTTTCTTTTGATGATCTTAGTTGAGGTTCTAAAATGAATGAGCTTAATTCCAGTGTCCACTGATTCACATCTCTTCTTTCAACATCTGTTGCCAGTTGCAAAGGGATCCCATCTAGCCATCACATCACTTTACATGGCAAAGCACCATCCATGAGAAGACTTTGTATTCTTAGCACAATAGAGGGTTGTCACATAGCATGTCATCATTCTATCCGGCCCTTGGGTGTGCACCTACTTTTACCCATGTCCCATAGTCTCTAGATGAACTATGTCTCTCCACTTCTCCACTCTGTCCCACTTTTCCTATTGCTCATGCAAACAGCCAAAAGATCACATATTCACAGGGAAAAAAAAGAAGTCCATAGACACTGCACAAAATGTATTTAGTGCTTTTTTATATATAAGAAATTGTTGTCTATTTCAGCATCTGAGGATAACAGGGCTCTTCCATATATGTAAGTGATTGGGAATTTGATATGAAAAAGCAACAGCCACAACTCTTTAACACTGTTATATTTTAAGAGGACAAGTTGCCTTCTAGGTTTGAGGCACAGAAAAATAGCTCTTAACACTAATCTTTCAAGAAACTTCTGTGAAAATCTGTACATAGTTGTTGTCATCATTTCTATATCATTAGGACTTAACTGATACCCATAATTTCTCACTATGGTACCTATCTCTCAGTTGCCCTTCATTTTTAATTAGGGAGACACAAGTTAGAAACAAATGGTGTGCTGGACTTGTTTATATAGTTGAGTTTTCCATTTATAAAATAGTAATAAGATTTCTAACAACTATATTAGGACATCTTTATTATTATATTTTAAGTTATCTATACTGTGCCTTACAAAAATCAAGCCTGCTTGTTTTCACCATATTCTATTTTACTTTCAAGTTTTGGGAATTTAGAGCACAAAATTTTAAACACATTATGGGGAATAGGCAACACAAATAGGAAAGACTCAAACCTGCTTATATATTTGAAGGAATAATAGGGAAAAATGGTACTGTGGACCTGTATAGTCATATAGTGGTCAGAGGCATAGACTTAGGAGTCTAAAACATGGAATAGCAAACATTGCTCAATCAAAAAGGGATTGTTTGAGCAATGTAGCAGACATTGATCTATATATTCATATGTTTCTATAAATGTGTATATGTATATGTATATATGCACATATATATATGGATTAGTTGTTGGAACCCTGGCACACATATTTGCATATATATATATGATTATTTTATTTGAGAGGCAAAGTGAAAGAGAGGGAGATATAAACACACACACAGAGATCTTCCATCTACTGGTTCCCCAAGTGGCTACCAACAGCAAGGGCTGGGCAAGGCTGAAGCCAGGATCCAGAATCTCTCTGGTTCTCTCACATGGGTGACATGTTGTCTGTTGCCTTCCCAGGAGACTGGAGCAGCCAGGACTTGAACCAGCACTCCAGTAAGGAGAATGGTGTCTCATTTTATCAACAAATGATGCTTCAATTTGTGGAGATATGCTACACACTATTCACGATCACATTGCGGGTGTTTGTATTTCTGTAGGCTACTATGAATCTTTATCACTCTGGGTAGGTTTATAGATTATTTTTAAGATTACAGTAGTCTTCCCTTACCCATGATTTCACTTTCCCTGGCTTGGTTACATGTAGTCAACCTCAATCCAAAGTTTCAAAAGGAAAATTCCAGAAATGAACAATTCATAACTTTTAAACTGAGTGCCATCCTAAGCAATGTGATAAAATTGTCTTGCCTGTGATACAAGTCAGCTCTGTCCAGTTTGTCCACACTGTATGTGCTATCCACCCATTTTTTATTACTTGGTAGTGGTCTCAGTTATCAAAACAACTATATCACTATGATATTGTTTATGTTCAAGCAACCTCTTTAATAATGGCTCCATAGTGCAGGATTAGTGATGGGCATACAACATGAAAGGACAGATTAACTATGTGACTACAGGGCATACACATACAAATACTGTGCTTACAGAGCTCTGTTTTAGCCATGATTTTAACCATTCATTGCAGGTCTTTGACAATGTCCCTTCCCACCCCCACCCCTCAGATAAGGGGGGACTACTATACCTTTGTAAAGTCAGAAATAGGGATCAGCATTGTGGCATAGTAGGTTAAGCCTCTGCCTGCAACACTAGCATCCCATATGGGCATCAGTTTGAGTCCCTGCTGCTCCACTTCTGATCCAGCTCCCTGCTAATGGCCTGGGAAAACAGTGGAGAATGGCTCAAGTGTTTGGGCCCCTACACCCATGTGGAAGACCCAGAGGAAGCTCCTGGCTCCTGGCTTTGGATCAAGCCAGCTCCAGCCATTGCAGTCATTTTGGGAGTGACCCAGTAGATGGAAGACCTCTCTCTCTCTCTCTCTCTCTCTCTCTGTCTCTCTCTCTCTCTCTCTCTGACTCTGGTTCTCAAATAAATAAATCTTAAAATAAAAAGTCAGAAATAATCTGTTTCAGAATGAGGATATCTAACTATACTAGTTAGATATCTAGTAGTGAGCTGGCATCATTGTGGACAGCTTGCATTAGAATGTTTTTGTAAGTAATTCTCTCTTGGCATCTGACAGCTACATGGTTATTAAAGTAACCTGGAGAGTCTTCCCACGATGCAGAGCTGTATTTCTCAGAAAATGGTCCATTGATCCCTGCATCAGAACCAGTTGGGGGAGGTAAAGAGAAGAGCTGTTGAAAAATGCAGCTTTTGGGGCTGGCACTGTGGTGTAGCAAGCATCCCATATGGGTGCCGGTTCGGGTCTTGGCTGCTCCACTTCCAATCCAGCTCCCTGCTATGGCCTGGGAAAGCAGTGGAAGATGGCCTAAGTCCTTGGGCCCTTGCACCTGCATGGGAGACCCGGAAGAAGCTCCTGGCTCCTGGCTTCGATCAGCGCAGCTCTGGCCATTGCGGCCAACTGGGGAGTGACCTAGTGGATGGAGGACCTCTCTCTCTCTGCCTCTCCTTCTCTCTCTAAATCAAGAAAGAAAGAAAGAAAGAAAGAAAGAAAGAAAGAAAGAAAGAAAGAAAGAAAGAAAGAAAGAAAGAAAAGAAAAGAGGGAGGGAAGGAGGGAAGGAGGGAGGGAAGGAGGGAGGGAGGGAGGGAGGGAGGGAGGGAGGGAGGGAGGGAGGGAAGGAGGGAGGGAAGGAGGGAAGGAGGGAGGGAAAAATGCAGCTTTAACAGCTCACCCTGGCCCACTGAGTTGAAAGATCTTGGAGTGAGGTCATTTTAACAAGCTCCTCAGGTGAAAACCCTGGACATAAACAGAATGAGATGGCAAAATTGCAGGTATGGCCATGTCACTCTCCTATGCTAACTTTTAATTGACTCCACGAAGCCACAAAAGCAGGTTGAAAACATTTAGCCTGTCAAATAAGCTTTCATGACCCCATCTCGGCCGAGGTCTGCAGTTTCTTCTCTTCCCACTCCCTTTGTGCTTCAAAGCCCAGCAACAAGAAACTGCTTGCTAATTCTCCAAACAGCTACTGCTTCTTGTCTGCTCGTCTGTACTGACCAGGACTTCTATATGTGTAATGATGCTCTTTCAGCTCCCTCTATCTGCAGTGTCCTTTCTTTCTCTCCTCCTGTTCATTGCATGCCCAGGGCAAATTTAGCAGCACCACTCTTTGTATAGATCTCTATCATTGATGTTATCATACTGAATTATAAATATATGTGGTTTTTCTATCCATCTTACCTATGAAGCCCTGAAAGCCTTGAAGACAGGATAAATGTGTCAGCTTGGTTGCAGGCAACAGAACTCACTCTGAATAAGTTAAACAAAAAAGAAGGAAGTATTGGTAAGATGCTGCAGGAGATAAAAGAAAGCGCATCAACCATGCTCAGGAAGGGCAGACACTAGGGAAGCTGCAGATCGCAGGGACAGGAACTCCCACTGATGCCAGGCGGGGGCCACAATGGATAAAGAGTGAAGAGGATGAGACAGCCCCATCAGTATAACACTAAAACATACACACACACACACACGTACATCTCCATGGCACATCACACCGTGATCCATAAAAATAGTATCTGTTAAATACCGCAAAGAAAAAAAGACAATTCCTCTAAAGGAAGGGTACGCGGTGCAGTTACAGAAAAGGATGGTGAAGAGATGCTTGGCAGCCAGACACAATAGCTGTCTCCTCCACAGGGCCTTGCTGTTGATTGTGTCTAGTGAGCTAGTTGATCCAAAGTAGACTCTCATTGAATGAGTGCAGAATGAATGAAATCAGGGAGAGAACTACCACATTTCACATTACCTGCCAGGCAATGAGCCAAGGCTTTCATTGCTATTTTTTTAACCTCTCGCATAAGTTCCACAAGTAAACCCTGCCTTGGGTTTTCAGGTAAGGAAACTTGAGACCAAAGAAGATACTTGCCAAGGTTATTCAACAAGAGAGAGCTATGACTTTGAACAAGTATGCACCTGCTTCTTCCAGTGAGAAATATATAATGGTTTTTTTCTGCAAGAAAAATATCTCACAGTGATTTTTGTATTCATGAGTAATATTCATTTTAGTTAATAGTGTTTTAGAAGTATCGCCATGCTGGGGCCAGTGCTGTGGCATACTGGGTAAAGCTGTTGCCTACAGTGTCAGCATCCCATATGAACACCAGTTTGAGTCCCAGCTGCTCCACTTCAAATCCTACTCTCTGCTATGACCTGGGAAAGTAGTAGAAGATGGCCCAAGTCCTTGGGCTCTTGCATCCATGTGGGAGACCCAGAAGAAGCTCCTGGATCCTGGTTTCCAATGGGCATGAGCTCCGACTGTTGTGGCCATTTGGGGAGGGAACCAGCGGATGGAAGATCTTTCTGCCTCTGCCTCTCTGTAACTCTGCCTTCTAAATAAATAAATAAATCTTTTAAAAAAATTTTAGGGCAAACGGAACACTCTCATTCTCTTTTCCTAGTGATGAATTTAGGGATGGTCATGTGGCTTAATTTCAACCAATGAGATATAAAGGGAAGTCTATCTTCCTCATAAAAGAAGAGAGAGTTGGCCAGCACCGTGGCTCACTAGGCTAATCCTCTGCCTTCCGGCGCCAGCACACTGGGTTCTAATCCCGGTTGGGGCACCGGATTCTGTCCCGGTTGCCCCTCTTCCAGGCCAGCTCTCTGCTGTGGCCCGGGAAGGCAGTGGAGGATGGCCCAAGTGCTTGGGCCCTGCACCCCATGGGAGACCAGGAGAAGCACCTGGCTCCTGCCTTCGGATCAGCGCGGTGCGCCGGCCGCAGTGCGCCAGCCGCGGCAGCCATTGGAGGGTGAACCAACGGCAAAGGAAGACCTTTCTCTCTGTCTCTCTCTCTCACTGTCCACTCTGCCTGTCAAAAAAAAAAAAAAAAAATAGCTACAAGAAAGATATCTGATCCTTTGCATTCTGTTAATGGAAGTGGTGTGCTGTGTAAAGAGATGTGAGAAGAAAATCTCCTAAGACAGAATCTCACGACATAGCCAGGGAGAGGAGGCTAAGAATGAACCACGAGAAAGAGAGATGGCAAGCCAGAGCGTGTCCAGGAGGAGAGAGTGGCGAAGGCTGACAGAGTTGAAAGGACAGTAAGAAAAGGACTGAAAAGAATGTGTTGGAATTAGCCACATGGAAGTCACCAGCGACAATGATGATGGCATCCTTTGAGGAAAGATGGAGGTGGAGTGGTCGGTTCAGAACCCAGAATGAACTGGATAAGGCATGAATAATTTTTGAATGGAGCCAGCCATAAGGGAGAATCTGATGGAGAGATTTGACTTTGAGGAGGATGTAGGGCAGGAGCTGAAGAACAAGAAGGATGGATGGAGAGGTTTTTCTCTCTGTTTTAAAGAGAGGAATGGTTGCCTCTCTGTTTCTCCTGCGGGCGAGCTCCAGCTCCACACCTCTTTGTGTTCTCAGTTCCTGCTTCACTTGTTGCTCTTACTGCTCACCAAACTTCTTCCTAAATTGTTGAAGGGCGACTGCTTTTCATGATTCACTACTCTGCTCAAATATCGCTTCCGCCAAAAAGTCTTCTCAGGCCTTTTTGCCTTTCCTAGTCCTCCCTGTTTTATCTTCAGGGCTCTTACCACCTGAAGTGATCTTGTTCATTTATTTATTTGTTGATTACCCATATTGTCTCATTTAAAGTAGTCTGGGGGAACGTGCATGAAGCTTATGGCATTACCATGTGTTACACATATTATTTTGCATTTTAAGCATATACACCACGTGTGTTTATTATATATCATTATGCATTATTCCTTGCAACTGCATTCGAACTTGTAATTATCTCAAAAGATTTTTTTGGTACTAAATTCTGTGGAACTGGGATTTTGTGGGTTTATGGAAAACCATGCCCTCATCACCAGATTCTGGCATGCAGGGAGCACTCAACAGGGTCAAGATTTAAATCCGGGCCTGCAGAACCCTTTCCACTGCTTCTGCATTAATGGAAGATACACTGATTAGACGACCTAAGCAGCAATTAGCAGTGTCTCAGGAGACTCTCAGCTGGACACAGGTCATTTTTATAGCTTACTACAGTTACAACGCGGAGGACTGACATGACTGGCAACCAGGCGGAGCAAGACCAGGCCAGTACTTCCCTGAACTAGGCGTAGTGCAGAAGGAGGCTGTGTGTGATCGCCTGGAAGGTTCACTGCCTGCCCAGGTCCTCTGTTCTGCAGTTGAGGTTTCAGGTTTCAATTCTCTCAGGCCCGCGAGACCTTGCAGCGTGTACCGCGCCGCTGCTGCCTCCGCCTCCGCGCGCCAACCCAGGCAACTCCCGAGCGAGCATTGCAGAACGGCGGCCGCGCACTCAGCCTGCCCCAGACCGAGGTTAGGCGAAGCAGCGAAGGCTGTTGCTGGGCTGCGCTAGCTGAGCGCGCTGGGAGGCGGCGATCACAGCTGGGCTGGGACTTCCTTCCTCCACCGCAGGACAACAAACAACCGCCTGCAGGCACTGAGCTCTCGGCGGCTGCCTGGGCGAGAGGCGCAGCGATGGGCTCCGTGCTGAGCAGTGACAGCGGCAAGTCTGCGCCCTCCTCTGCCACCCCTCGGGCCTTGGAACGCAAGGGGGACCCGGAGTTGCCCGTCACGTCCTTCGACTGCTCGGTGTGCCTTGAGGTGTTGCACCAGCCTGTCCGGACTCGCTGTGGCCACGTGTGAGTGCCAGGGAAGCTGGGTGTGCGCGCCCAGTACTTGGGGAGGGAGCTGTTGGGGAGCCGAGGGCTTGGGGGTGGGGGGCTTGTAAAAGAAACCAGCGCTTTAGGAAACTGCTTCATGGAGAAACCTGGACCCATCCGTTGCGGGTCTCGGGGAACACGCCCAGTAGGAACCCTGCAGCCTGCTAGAGCTGCCTCGCTCCCGAAGCACAGGTGCGGAACTCCAAGGATGGGCATCCAGGCGTGGGACTCGCCGACAGTCAGGGCCTTGGTTGGAGAAACGGCACCCGCTCGGGCACCGAAAGGAGGCGAGAGCCGGGCGACGAGAAGGTGGGCTCGGGCCAAGCACACGCATCCTGCTGAACTCGGTCAGGCGGGGCTGTGCTGCCGTCTCCCCCAGAACCCCGGGCCGGTTTTGTTTTGCTGGAGCTGCGCACGTGCTCTAGACGCCTGCAGGGGCTCCTTTCTGGAGCAAACAAGGATCTGTGCAAACTGTGCTTCCACCCCCACCCCCGCATCCTTTTCCCAGCACAGACACCCGGGCCTCACAAAGGTCCTCACGTGCAACTGGAGCGTCCCAGGGACTTTCTGTGGTCATTAGCGTTTAACAACCTGCTGGGGTGGGCCTCGGGGCTTGAACGTTACAGTCGCAAGCCCGTGAATGAAGCAGTTTAAGGCACAACAGCGACAGGAGGTCTCTGACTACCTAAAGCGATAGAAAATGTTGGTTAAGGGTTGCTTAAAAATCAGGCGCTATTTAAAACTCACTGGCAGTGCAAAGCCATGGTGGTTTCTAGGAAAGCTTTAAAAGTCTATAAAATGGGCACCTCCTTAATGTGAGCTGGAGTAACTGGAGGCGAGAACTGGCAACATGAGTTTGTGTTCTCTGTTAACTTTATTTTTGTGGCTACGTCGACGCAGTGTGTGGCTGGACATGTGTGTGTGCGTGAATCAGGAGCAGGATGCACGTTTAATGCCTTCTCTGGACGGTGGACCAACTGTACTATGGTGGAGCCCCAGGGCGATGCCACAGTGGCGTCTGTAGGCTTTTGGCTTAGCAGGATAAAAGAAGTACCATATTATAAACGAAAGTGCACAAAACGTTTCTAAGCCGGCCTACAGGGGCCTTGACACCCTCAGCTTAGTACTGGTGAGGCGCAGTTTTCTCCAATGCCCATCAGTGAGCAAGGGAGAAAAATGCGCAGCCCACACATGTTTAAGTGAAGAGTGCTCTGGACACTATTCTGTGGCTGTATTTACAGGGCCTGCTGTTTCAAATTTGCCCTTACACGCAAGGCTTAAATTTGCCTCCATTCTAATGACTGATGTTTCCTAGCTTGTCAGATGTCACTCAATGACCCAAAGTCAAGATGGAAGCCAAAATGCTGTTGTGTAATGGGATAAAATACATTGATTAGTTCAGGGCAGTAATAACCTCAGGATGGGTACACTTAAATTTGATCTTTATTAGCCTGAAAACTTTAAAGTTTTGCCAAAGTTGAATAGTGGGCATTGAGTCTTGAAGAGTCCTGTTGTAGAATTGGAATGGGCAGCTTTGGTGCTGTAATGAACAGATTGAAAATTGTTTTTCGGGGCTTGCATTTGAATACTTAACTTTCGGTTTAGAATGTTTTTGCTTCTACTAAAGGATAATATGCCTTTGCAAAATGTTAACTTTTCGGTTTAATCTTTTTCTTTGTTACAATGAATAGGAAACAAGCAACTGGAAAATAGTTGTAAAATAGCCTAACAAGGGCTGGACAAACTGCCTTCCCTCACTTTACTGTTCTTTGTTTTGACAAATCTATGTCCATTGTTCTGCTGTGGGCAGAATTTCCATATGCCTCCTTTTGGCAACGTACTTGGGCCCCTTCCACTTTATAAATGTTAACCAGAGTCCATTTTGCACTGGGGGTTGGGAGTGTTGACACCATTTGTATATTCTAAATGAATTACTCCTTTCCATTGAACTGAAGCTGGAAAATGAAGAAATGCAACTGAAACCCTTCTATTTTATTACTCCATAATGAAACTAGATTTCTAAACTTGTTGAACTAGTTGTTTATGCTGATTTCTGTTTATACACCTATTTCAAGTGAAACACAATAATAAGAACAATACCTTGAATTAATACACCTATAGCACTTTGTAAATCATCTTGTGATGCAACAAAAACTGAGTATTACAGAGGGCTGGATTTGATATTTAACTCTGCCACTAGCCAGCTGTGTGGCCACCAAGTTGCTAAATCTTTTTGAATCTCAGTTCTTCATTTGTAAAATGGGGTGAATAATGCAATTTTTATGAGCATTTAAAATGTACAAACAGGCCATAATAAAGGCTCAAAACATGGTTTCCATTTCCTTCAGTCATTCCACAGCAAAACTCCCATAAACAGGTATTACTTCTTATCTCAGCATTTCTTTTTGAGGAAAACTGGGCCACAAAAAGTAGATCTATGACATTTCCAAGATGTCCTAGAAAGCCTTACTTTTAGCTTAGCTTTTTTTCCTCTGGTGGACTTTAAGTTGCCCTGTAGTATTTTATAAAATTTCATAATTTTAAATTTACTTTATTTGTATCAGTATCAGATATAAAAATAGCTTTTTGGGAAAAGGCTTCTTACCCCTCTACCTTATGTAACAGTAGAGCTGGGGAAGGATATGGTAGATAAGTTGAATCTGTATGAGAGCAATTAGAAAGGAATCTGATTTACATTTAAAAGTAACATTCAAAGAAATTTGTCTTCAGATTGGATATGCCAGCTACAAGCAAGGAAGCTACCAAAAACAATTTCTAGGGGCCAGCGTTATGGCCTAGTGGGTAAAGCCGCTGCCTGCGATGCAGTATCCTTTATGGGTGCCACTTCCAATCCAGCTTCCTGCTAATGGGCCTGGGAAAGAAGTGAAAGATGGACCAAGTGCTTGAGCCCCTGTGACCCACGTGGGAGACCGGGAAGAAGCTCCTGGCTCCTGGCTTCTGTCTGGCCTAGTCCTGGCCATTATGGCTATTTGGAGAGTAAACCAGCAGATGGAAGATTCTCTCTCTTAGTCTCTTCCTGTCTTTCTAACTCTGCCTTTTTTTTTTTTTTTTTTTTTTTGACAGAGTTAGTGAGAGAGAGAGAAAGGTCTTCCTTCCGTTGGTTCACCCCCAAATGGCCGCCAAGGCCGGAGCTATGCTGATCCAAAGCCAGGTGCCAGGTGCTTCTTCCTGGTCTCCCATGAGGGTGCAGGGGCTCAAGCACTTGGGCCATCCTCCACTGCCCTCCCGGGCCACAGCAGAGAGCTGGACTGGAAGAGGAGCAACTGGGACTAGAACCCGGTGCCCATATGGGATGCTGGCGCCTCAGGCAGAGGACTAACTAAGTGAGCCACGGACCACTCTGCCTTTCAAATAAATAAAATAAATCTTAAAAAGCAAAATAAAATCTATTAAAAAATTCTAGGTTTTTTAAAATTTATTTATTTATATTTGAAAGGTAGAGGGAGAGATCTTCTACCCTTCTGGTTCACTTCCCAAATGGCCACAATAGCCCAGGCTGGGCCATGCTGAAGTCTGAAGCCAGGAACTTAGTCCAGGTCTCACATGTGAGTGGCAGGGACCCATGTGAGCCATCATCTGCTGCGTCACAGGGTGACATTGGTGGGAACCTGGACTGGAAGTGGAGCTGGGAATCAATCCCAAATACTCAGAAATGGGTGAAGACATCCCTTGCCTGTCCCACCTTCTAAGTTTTAAGTCAGGTGATAAGGAGGGAGAGAAACTGACTCAGGATAAGTTAGTGAACTTATGAATGGACATGTTGAATGTGCAGTAATCTGATAGGGAGCTATGCAAACAGAAATATTTCAAAGGCACTGGGAGAGCAGGAAAGAAGCCAGAGCTGGAGGCCAGAGAAATTACCTAAAAAGGATCTAGAGACTGAGACTGCATCTCAGAGAGTTAAATACTAACTGGGGTATAAAGAAAGAGCTGCATCTCCATTGAACCTAGTTGGATGTAACTGCTCGAAGTCATGAAGTGTGTCTAATTTTTACAAATGAATCTCTGTTGAAGATAATTCTGAAGTGCTTTTAGGTAAATGGATTAAAATGCTCCATCTGTGATCAAGTATTAGCAGTAAAGCTTGCACCAAATTGGTGGTTCTCTATTAAAGTCTAAGTGTTTTTAAACTGATGAGCTTTAAACTGATCCAGAAATATATATCTGTGTTTTCATTTTTACATAAGACATACCACCCCAAAAACTCTTTAAACCTAGGATTAAAGCTTCTTATCCTATAATGTATTACAAATATTTATTCTCTGCTTATCTGTGTATACCACAGGCCTTCAAAAAGTTCATGAAAAATGTGTATAATGAAAAATACTGTAAATGAATTTCAGAAATTTTCTACACCAAAATAAGCTTATCTTTTTTTAAAGTTTACTTCTATTTATATGTTTATTAAAGATTTATTTTATTTATTTATTTGAAAGAGTTACAGAGGGAGAGAGAGGGAGAGCTCAATCTTCCATCTGCTGGTTCACTCCCCAAATGACCACAGTGCCTGGGGCTGAGCTATGCCAAAACTAGGAGCCTGTAATTCCATCTAGGTCTCCCACATAGGTGGCAGGGGCCCGACTACTTGGGCCATCTTCTGCTGCTTTCCCAGGCACATTAGCAGGGAGCTGGATCAGAAGTGGAGCAGCTGGGAATGCTGATGTTGGATTAACACATGTGCCACAATGCCCGCCCTGTATTTTTATTCATGTTAGAACCAGAGCAAGAGAGAGAGAGAGAGAGAGAGAGAGAGAGAGAGACTCTTCCACACACTGATTATTCCCTAATGGCCCACAGCAGCTGAGGCTGGCCCAGGGGAAACCAGGAGTCAGGAATTCCAAATAAGTCTCCCATGTCTGTGGCTAGGACTCAAGTACTTGAGCGTCAGCTGTTGCCACAATGCACGCCCCATCAGCTTATTGATCGTTTGATTCCATTTTTCCACAAACTTTTTGAAGTACCGTCTTATTAGTAAGGGTTCTCTAGAGAAACAACCAACAAGTGATATAAATTATATATAAATATATACCCCAACTGTCACAGACATTCAGGGAATGAGTCAGCAGATGGGAGCTCTCTGTCTGTCCTGTTTCTACGCTTCTCAAATATATATATGCAAAAGCACCATCTCTTTCTCCTGTTAAGGCTGGATAATTGAGTGCTGAAATAAACAGGCAACAGAGAGATTAACAGAAGAAAATGCAAACAAATTTATTACATGTGTGGTATCAAAGGAGAGTAAATACTCAGTAACTCAATGAGCTTTAGAAGCTTATATATTCTCTACATAAAGGAGACAGAAGTGGGAGCTCTAGAAACTTTTAGAGGAAAAGTAGATGATTAGGGGAGATGAATGGTCCCCAAGAACAGATGGGACAGTCTGGGGCTAGGCTACCTGGGTTCTGGATGTGGACTCAACTCTAGACTTCTTTCTTCTGGGAGACTAGTTTTTTAAGTGGTTAAGGGAACTTCCAAGAAAGCTCCTCTCTGTGCTTCAGAAGGGGTGTGGAGTGGTCAGAGAGACCACTAAACTACATGTTTAGTTGAAAGTACTCAGCAAGTCAAAGCACTATATATTGGGATTATTGTTTTATGAGTCCTTACTATATATACATTTACCTATTTACCTCTGTAGTTTAATTTGTATGATTTTCATGAATATATATATAAAGAGAGATATTAAGGAGTTTGTTTACACAATGGAGGGTAATGTTTTTAATTAAAGTCAACTGTAGATATTAACTATATCAACAAAATACTTTCTTTACAGCAACATCTAGATAACTATTTGATTAAATGAGTACTGTAGCCTACCTAAATTAATAAGATGAACCATCACTACTATTCAATGAGTTATTAAGGGTTCTTAAAATCTGGTTTTCAGAAACAAAAAATAGGAGTGTAGCGGGTAAAGCTGCCACCTGGGAAACCAGCATCCCATGTGGATTCTGGTCCATGTCCTGGCTGCTCCACTTCCAATCCAGCTCCCTGCTAATGGCCAAGGAAAAGGAGCAGAAGTTGGCAAGTGTTTGGGCCCCTGCCACCCACGTGGGAGACCTGGAAGAACCTCCCAGCTCCTGGCTTTAGCCTGGCTCAGCCTAGGCCACTGTGGCTAGCTGGGGAGTGAACAAGTTGATGGAAGAACTGCCTCTCTCTATCTTTTCTTCTCTCTCTGTAACTCTGACTTTCAAATAAATAAATAAATATTTTA